>NC_142095.1:0-5000 GCF_054644295.1 Miniopterus natalensis | reverse complement strand
TACTGCAGGCTCCAGAATGTGTCTTCCCTCAGAGGTAAGGCAGCAAAGCCTTGTGTCTCGGGCAACACTATCCACAGGCTATGTGAGGAGTCTCACCTGGTTTACAGACGCCCACCCAGCTGGTGCCCATAAAGCCCTTTGCTTACCTGTTTCTGGAAACCACAGCTTTCCCCAGCCAGCATCTCCCAAAAAGAAGAGGGTGGTTTTCCATCAGACAAATGAAGATCCAGAAACATGAGGGCAGACAGGACATCTGGATGGTGCTCAGGCCTCTTCCCTGAGATTGTCCTGGGATTTTCCTGCAGCCTCTTTCTGGCATTTTCTTTCCCCAGATAAAGGCTGTCAGAGTTTCCGAGCAGCATAAAGATCCTGGATTCATATCGAGATTGTAGTCTTAAAGGGGCTTGGGAGGGCCGTGGGTATCCTGGCTGCTGTGGACTGGCCCTGGGGCCAGGACAACAGTCCAGAAGGCTGCAGACAGGAGGAACCGAGGATTGTGGCGAAGAATTTCCACGCCTGCCCTGTCTACCTTTCCCAGCCCTGCGACTGCTGTGGACCTGAGCAAGCCCCTGCCATCCAGCCAAGTGAGGCTTTCCTAGGAGGTAGTGTGGGCTTCCTTCCTAACTCCTGGAGTGAATCAGCTGGCCAAAGATGAACACAGGACGTGAGGTCTCGAGGCTGGACGTCGGTGCAATGGGAACTGGGGGCTGTGTGCTGCGGGACAGGGTTGTGTGTGGGGGGGGAGTCAGGCAGAAGGCACCTGCCTGTGTAATGCTGTGTGGGTTTCCAGGCACAGTGGGCTGACAGCCAGGCTTGCAGCGATGCCTTCTCGGGGGCCAGGATGCTCCTTGAGCTTTCAGGGGGAAGCCTGGGCTGAGCCACCTCTCAGAGCCAGGCTGGTGTCCTGGGGAAGCAGGTGTAGCCATTTGGCCATTCAACACAGTTACAGAGCTTTATCCTGATAAAAAGGGGAGATTTCCTGAGTTCCCTGGGGGGTTCTGCTGAGAAGCCCTGTGGGCTCTCTGGCCCATGCCATGTTTGGAAGTTGCCTCGGGACCTCTAATGCCATGGTGTTCTTCCCGCGGTGAAAGTGCTTCTGTCTGCTTATTAGGATGCTTTCTCCCGTCTCTAGGTCAACTGAGATGTCTTTGAGTTGCAGCTTCCCCATGATGATTTCCTTTCTCTTCCAAAGTCATTTCTTAGGGGTTTTGTTTTCTATCTGGCAATTTCATTGTTTGCCTCAGTCCTCGTTTCATCATCTTCAATGGCACTCTCCCAGGCTGAAGATCTAGGCCTGGGCTTCGGGGCTGGTGAAGCTGTCAGGTCTGCGGTCCCATGTGGGCTCGTGGGGGAGGGTTAGGTTTAGGGTTAGGGTTAGGGTTTAGGGTTAGGGTTAGGGTTAGGGTTGGGGTTGGGGTTGGGGTTAGGGTTAGGGTTAGGGTTAGGGTTAGGGTTAGGGTTAGGGTTAGGGTTAGGGTTAGGGTTAGGGTTAGGGTTAGGGTTAGGGTTAGGGTTAGGGTTAGGGTTAGGGTTTTAGGGTTAGGGTTAGGGTTAGGGTTAGGGTTAGGGTTAGGGTTAGGGTTAGGGTTAGGGTTAGGGTTAGGGTTAGGGTTAGGGTTAGGGTTAGGGTTAGGGTTAGGGTTAGGGTTTTAGGGTTTTAGGGTTAGGGTTAGGGTTAGGGTTAGGGTTAGGGTTAGGGTTAGGGTTAGGGTTAGGGTTAGGGTTAGGGTTAGGGTTAGGGTTAGGGTTAGGGTTTTAGGGTTAGGGTTAGGGTTAGGGTTAGGGTTAGGGTTAGGGTTAGGGTTAGGGTTAGGGTTAGGGTTAGGGTTTTAGGGTTAGGGTTAGGGTTAGGGTTAGGGTTAGGGTTAGGGTTAGGGTTAGGGTTAGGGTTAGGGTTAGGGTTAGGGTTAGGGTTAGGGTTAGGGTTAGGGTTAGGGGTTAGGGGTTAGGGGTTAGGGTTAGGGTTAGGGGTTAGGGTTAGGGTTAGGGTTAGGGTTAGGGTTAGGGTTAGGGTTAGGGTTAGGGTTAGGGTTAGGGTTAGGGTTAGGGTTAGGGTTAGGGTTAGGGTTAGGGTTAGGGTTAGGGTTAGGGTTAGGGTTAGGGTTAGGGTTAGGGTTAGGGTTAGGGTTAGGGTTAGGGTTAGGGTTAGGGTTAGGGTTAGGGTTAGGGTTAGGGTTAGGGTTAGGGTTAGGGTTAGGGTTAGGGTTAGGGTTAGGGTTAGGGTTAGGGTTAGGGTTAGGGTTAGGGTTAGGGTTAGGGTTAGGGTTAGGGTTAGGGTTAGGGTTAGGGTTAGGGTTAGGGTTAGGGTTAGGGTTAGGGTTAGGGTTAGGGTTAGGGTTAGGGTTAGGGTTAGGGTTAGGGTTAGGGTTAGGGTTAGGTTAGGGTTAGGGTTAGGGTTAGGGTTAGGGTTAGGGTTAGGGTTAGGGTTAGGGTTAGGGTTAGGGTTAGGGTTAGGGTTAGGGTTAGGGTTAGGGTTAGGGTTAGGGTTAGGGTTAGGGTTAGGGTTAGGGTTAGGGTTAGGGTTAGGGTTAGGGTTAGGGTTAGGGTTAGGGTTAGGGTTAGGGTTAGGGTTAGGGTTAGGGTTAGGGTTAGGGTTAGGGTTAGGGTTAGGGTTAGGGTTAGGGTTAGGGTTAGGGTTAGGGTTAGGGTTAGGGTTAGGGTTAGGGTTAGGGTTAGGGTTAGGGTTAGGGTTAGGGTTAGGGTTAGGGTTAGGGTTAGGGTTAGGGTTAGGGTTAGGGTTAGGGTTAGGGTTAGGGTTAGGGTTAGGGTTAGGGTTAGGGTTAGGGTTAGGGTTAGGGTTAGGGTTAGGGTTAGGGTTAGGGTTAGGGTTAGGGTTAGGGTTAGGGTTAGGGTTAGGGTTAGGGTTAGGGTTAGGGTTAGGGTTAGGGTTAGGGTTAGGGTTAGGGTTAGGGTTAGGGTTAGGGTTAGGGTTAGGGTTAGGGTTAGGGTTAGGGTTAGGGTTAGGGTTAGGGTTAGGGTTAGGGTTAGGGTTAGGGTTAGGGTTAGGGTTAGGGTTAGGGTTAGGGTTAGGGTTAGGGTTAGGGTTAGGGTTAGGGTTAGGGTTAGGGTTAGGGTTAGGGTTAGGGTTAGGGTTAGGGTTAGGGTTAGGGTTAGGGTTAGGGTTAGGGTTAGGGTTAGGGTTAGGGTTAGGGTTAGGGTTAGGGTTAGGGTTAGGGTTAGGGTTAGGGTTAGGGTTAGGGTTAGGGTTAGGGTTAGGGTTAGGGTTAGGGTTAGGGTTAGGGTTAGGGTTAGGGTTAGGGTTAGGGTTAGGGTTAGGGTTAGGGTTAGGGTTAGGGTTAGGGTTAGGGTTAGGGTTAGGGTTAGGGTTAGGGTTAGGGTTAGGGTTAGGGTTAGGGTTAGGGTTAGGGTTAGGGTTAGGGTTAGGGTTAGGGTTAGGGTTAGGGTTAGGGTTAGGGTTAGGGTTAGGGTTAGGGTTAGGGTTAGGGTTAGGGTTAGGGTTAGGGTTAGGGTTAGGGTTAGGGTTAGGGTTAGGGTTAGGGTTAGGGTTAGGGTTAGGGTTAGGGTTAGGGTTAGGGTTAGGGTTAGGGTTAGGGTTAGGGTTAGGGTTAGGGTTAGGGTTAGGGTTAGGGTTAGGGTTAGGGTTAGGGTTAGGGTTAGGGTTAGGGTTAGGGTTAGGGTTAGGGTTAGGGTTAGGGTTAGGGTTAGGGTTAGGGTTAGGGTTAGGGTTAGGGTTAGGGTTAGGGTTAGGGTTAGGGTTAGGGTTAGGGTTAGGGTTAGGGTTAGGGTTAGGGTTAGGGTTAGGGTTAGGGTTAGGGTTAGGGTTAGGGTTAGGGTTAGGGTTAGGGTTAGGGTTAGGGTTAGGGTTAGGGTTAGGGTTAGGGTTAGGGTTAGGGTTAGGGTTAGGGTTAGGGTTAGGGTTAGGGTTAGGGTTAGGGTTAGGGTTAGGGTTAGGGTTAGGGTTAGGGTTAGGGTTAGGGTTAGGGTTAGGGTTAGGGTTAGGGTTAGGGTTAGGGTTAGGGTTAGGGTTAGGGTTAGGGTTAGGGTTAGGGTTAGGGTTAGGGTTAGGGTTAGGGTTAGGGTTAGGGTTAGGGTTAGGGTTAGGGTTAGGGTTAGGGTTAGGGTTAGGGTTAGGGTTAGGGTTAGGGTTAGGGTTAGGGTTAGGGTTAGGGTTAGGGTTAGGGTTAGGGTTAGGGTTAGGGTTAGGGTTAGGGTTAGGGTTAGGGTTAGGGTTAGGGTTAGGGTTAGGGTTAGGGTTAGGGTTAGGGTTAGGGTTAGGGTTAGGGTTAGGGTTAGGGTTAGGGTTAGGGTTAGGGTTAGGGTTAGGGTTAGGGTTAGGGTTAGGGTTAGGGTTAGGGTTAGGGTTAGGGTTAGGGTTAGGGTTAGGGTTAGGGTTAGGGTTAGGGTTAGGGTTAGGGTTAGGGTTAGGTTAGGGTTAGGGTTAGGGTTAGGGTTAGGGTTAGGGTTAGGGTTAGGGTTAGGGTTAGGGTTAGGGTTAGGGTTAGGGTTAGGGTTAGGGTTAGGGTTAGGGTTAGGGTTAGGGTTAGGGTTAGGGTTAGGGTTAGGGTTAGGGTTAGGGTTAGGGTTAGGGTTAGGGTTAGGGTTAGGGTTAGGGTTAGGGTTAGGGTTAGGGTTAGGGTTAGGGTTAGGGTTAGGGTTAGGGTTAGGGTTAGGGTTAGGGTTAGGGTTAGGGTTAGGGTTAGGGTTAGGGTTAGGGTTAGGGTTAGGGTTAGGGTTAGGGTTAGGGTTAGGGTTAGGGTTAGGGTTAGGGTTAGGGTTAGGGTTAGGGTTAGGGTTAGGGTTAGGGTTAGGGTTAGGGTTAGGGTTAGGGTTAGGGTTAGGGTTAGGGTTAGGGTTAGGGTTAGGGTTAGGGTTAGGGTTAGGGTTAGGGTTAGGGTTAGGGTTAGGGTTAGGGTTAGGGTTAGGGTTAGGGTTAGGGTTAGGGTTAGGGTTAGGGTTAGGGTTAGGGTTAGGGTTAGGGTTAGGGTTAGGGTTAGGGTTAGGGTTAGGGTTAGGGTTAGGGTTAGGGTTAGGGTTAGGGT
>NC_142094.1:59621495-59623995 GCF_054644295.1 Miniopterus natalensis | reverse complement strand
CTACTGTGGGGTGAGAGTGGGGGGAGGCGGGTCTCAGAATCTCCACCCTCTGCTGCAGGGCAGGAGCTGGCAGGTCCTCAGGGGCACTGCAGAGGGGAGTGCAGGGCTGGCAGCGGCTTCCTTTCATTTTCTGCTCTTTCCTCACTGTCCCATTTTGTTTCATGTGCATATTTTATTTTGACAAAGAGACGACATGAGAACGATAACCTCGGTGGATTAAAGGTGACGGAGGACTGAGTGGAAGCTACCCTGCCACTCTCCCGGGACCAAACTGGAATGACAACTAAACTACAGAAAAACCAACTGCAACTGAAGACGAGCTGGACGGCACCCCCATGACCAAGGAAGAAAAGAGAAGATCGCAGAGACGTGTAGGAAGTGCGGAAGCACGAGAGGGCTGGCTGGGCTCCCACAGGCAGCAGCTGAAGGTCCAGAGGGAGATCTCAGCTGTGGGGGGTTCCCACTGAGGACTCTGGGGCCTCAACCCCTGGTGGGGCTCCCCAGCCCAGAGCACCAGACCTGAGACGGATGCCCACATAACATCTGGCCCTGAAAAGCAGCCGCATTTCTGGCAGGGAGAGATGGCTGGAAATACAGGCCCCCTCTTCAAGAGCCAACCCACAAAGTTTGGTGTGCAGCCACTCACCTTGGGCTCCAGCAGAGGGAGGGCAGAGTGGACCGTAGCTGTGTGGGAAGAATCTAGGCCGATGGCACCCCTCTGGATTCCGGTGCAGAGCCATTCCCCCAGACTACAGAGGCAGACACTGACCTGTCCAGCAGGTTTTGCCTGAGGAGGAAGGAATTGCCCCCACCCTGCTAGAAAACCTCTCGCCCTACCCCCCTGGGGTTTCTAAAGCAGGAGGCTCATTAAGAGAATCAGGTTTATCAGCCTGCAGGCAGAGGCAGACCTCAGAGTGCTTTGAGTCTCTGCCTGATCTGCTTCTCAACCTGGGCCTTGCAAAAGCAGACTTAGGTGTGCATCTCGGTCCTGCCAAAACACACTCAGCCCTGAGAGAGGGGACCTCAAGCTGTGGGTTGCTGATAGCTCCAAACAGGATGCTCAAAGCCACTCACAAACAGCATCTGGCATTTGCCTGCATTAGAGACCCTCCAAAAGGACAGCTTGACCCAGCAGGCCAACCTAATGAATAGAAACTTGCCCAAATAGGCAGCTATTAGGGCAAGCTTCAGCTTCTAACAGATCCCATGCAAAACAGGTCCACTGTCCTAAGGGTTTTACCTGTTCCTTTTTGTTTTATACAAACAAAATTTATTTGAAATGCAGATGTCCAAGGCCTATCTCCAGAAATTCTTCAGCTGAATTTGGAGTAATATCCAAGAATATGCATTTTAAACATGTTTAGATATTTATATCTGGATTACTGCCTGAATTTTACAACTGGCTTCTGTTTTTGTATTTGCTGAGACACAATGACAAGTAAATGGGCTTGAATTTGGAATGTCAAGATGGACCAGATATATTATATTTGAAGTTAATGTAATACTCAACATAAGATTAGTGGTGTACGCCTCTCTCGTTGCTTTCTATTTGTATAGGGTTAGATATACTTTGTATTTCTCAAGGTACTGCTTCCCATTTTAAGTCTCTTTTTGCACATTAACTCCCTCATATGTGCTGATGTCTATTATGTATTTATTTAACAAACCAATTAAAATCAGTATATTTACTTATTTACTTTATAATCAAACCTCCATTACACCTCTGACTTAGACACTCCAAAATCCTGAGGCTGTGCGTTCCTATTGCCTCCTTCATAAAGTAGTAAACTCCTACCCTATTACTTAATGAAAAAAGAACTTTCCTACATTGAAAAGGGTTATTGGAAACAAGGAGAGAGATGTACAAAATTATATAGCCACAAAGATGACGCAAGAAATTGAGCCAAGAAAGACTTTTACAAATGGATTTGTACCCCTTTTTTGTGGCTCTTACATTATGATTATTTTCATAAGTGCTAATGAAAAATCTTCAGGGAGATGATGGCATCTAACAAAGTCATGACTTCAGGGATGCTTGACCTCCTTCCAGTCAAAAGAAGAAGAAAAAGTTGCCTAACATAAAAAATTACAGGTACTAGTTAACTCCTATGCCCAAGTCCAAATTCAGATGTTGAAAACCCATAGCCCTAAATAAAAATTTATTCACTCTCTCTAGTTTTTCAGCATTGTGCCTAGAAGAGGAAGGTAAGAGAAATGGAAACAGGCATCTAGGATGAAAAAATAATGCAAATTGAAGGGAGATATAAAAATTATCAAACGAAGGCTGAGAAATTCAGGAATATAGTCTTAGATATTTATTGTAATCTCCAAAAATTAAAAGAAGATAAATCCAAAGAACAAAAACCACTTTCTATACAGAATTCACATACAAATACCTAATACAGCGCATACAATTTTTACACAATTAACTTCAAGAGAAGTAAAATTTCAAATGTGAACGCACTTTATAGCTTTAAGCCCAGGCAAGAGCTCCTGTGGA